>NC_056725.1:1145202698-1145205198 GCF_019279795.1 Protopterus annectens
ACTGTAATAAAAAAATCACCTTACTGCAACTTCCAATTGCATCTGTGATGTATTGGGTGCACTTGGTAACAGGATTCTTTGTAAAGGAAAGACTGCACTGAAGTGTGGGAGTAAGTAACACATTTGTCTGAAGAGAGTAGGCATGTTCTAAAAATTTTTGCATCACACTTCTTTCACCCCTACCCTATTGCAATTTTACCAGCTTACTCATTTTTTAAATGTAATGTGGACAATTTATTCTTCAGTTGCAGCAGACACTGAATTTGTTGATGAAACACTGAAATGTAAAGTTGTTTGCCAGCAGCAACCTCCTCATTAGTTACATATCTCTTTAATGTGGAATTACTAAGATGACTTACTTCTGCAGTGTTCGTATATATTGACTGATATTGGTGGATAATGAAAGATGTTTGACTGGCCTTTTATGGTTGAAATGGGTAATTTTGTAATTATTAGCTCATACTTTTTCATAGGTTCATAGATGAATACTAGGCTAGCTGTCTTTGTGTGTCATTTAAGCCTAGCCAATTTCCCTATCATGAGAATTACACCTTGTACCTTGTGTTTGTGAGGTAAACACCTTAAACATTATACCACTCTCCCAACAAAAGGCTAGTGGTAAATCATAGGTGAATAGTAGGCTAATTGCCATGAAGGGCCATTTGTAAGCTTAGCCAATAACCTGAAGTCAGATTCAAACCCTGCACCTTGTAACCATTATACCAACCCCCCATATATGCTGTCTGTAATGTCAAGTAACAACTCACAGCCCCCCCCCACACACACACACAGTTGACCTGAGTGAGAATAGAACTCTTATCTAAGTACAAAGACTACAGAGCACAGTATGTTACACAAGCGCCATGGCATAAGTGTTTTATTTATTAGTGGAAAAATGTTCAAAACTACAAATTTAAAACACACTTTAACAAGTGGTGATGTGTTATACAAGGAATATAATTTAATGCAACCAGGAAGGTGAATCAAAGAGCACATGCATATATGCAAGGTCCTACAAATGTGTGCAAAGGGCCTATGTTTTTCTTTGAATGTGTGTTTCAATGCTGTCTCAATGAATGTGAGTTTCAAGAGCAGAGAAGCTTACTGTTCATGCTATGTATGTTTTCATAGTGATACTGTATCATTTTGTTTAGCAAATGGGTATCAGTATTTGAGCTATAACATCTGAAAAAAGTTTTAAATTAAATCCAAATATCTTTAATCATTGCAGAAATAAAGAAAACTGTATGCCCACTGCAGGTTTGAACTGTGTTTATAGTAACTGAGGGGGAATAGCCAAATAATGGGACACTGAGCAGCTGTGGGGTCTGCTGCCCAATGAGGGAAGGGACTGCTAGGGGGTACATGATCCATTACCCTGCCTAGGGCTCCATTTGACCATGATCCAGCTCTAGTTGAAACCTAACAGAATTAGGGAAGCTGAAAAGACACAGAGGGGATTTGGGCATTTTCACATAACAAGAGGGTAAATTTGAAATGCTCCTTTTTAATTAACTACCTGCTGTCTTGTAAATTCACATGTGGACAGGATACTGCTAAGACCTTTCTATTTTTGTCTTATCTGTTGAGGTAATGCTGATATTTGCATTAGCCTTAGAATATTTTTTCATGCAATGTGGATATCAGTTGCAAACAAACTTTTCCACAAGCAACATTTATGGATAGAATGAGTATATTACACTTAGATAAAGTAATTGTTTACAGATAGCATCAAAGCTCACAAGAAGCATCAGATCATTTCATATATTATATATCGGCATTACCTTTGTACTTTTGAAATAATTCTCTCCATTAAAATTATTTCTGATTCTACCTCCTTATCAATTCAAAAACTATTTTATTGATTGATCTGATATATTCTGTTATGATTATAAAATGCTGTATGAAACATGCTTATTTCTTTTATCTGGTTTGACAGAGCAGTCATTTATTGCATTCATACCAAATGTCAGAGAGGATTGATTCCTTTTTTTACAAACAGGAGTACATATAAATTGAATGTTGCATTGGTCAAGGTTCAGAGAGTAAGCTCATCAACTGTTCCCATTGGGTATAAGCCATGTTTGCGAGCATATAAGTTGGGGTTTTGCCAATTAGGGTTAGAATAAAGTATAGATAATATATATGTGCGTGTGTGTGTGTGTGTGTGTGTGTGTGTGTGTGTGTGTGTGTGTGCGTGTGTGTGCTTTGTAGTATGTGTGTAAGTGTTTCTGAGCTAAAATTACAGTTAAGGCTAGGTAAGATGATACTTTCAGCAGCATGTATATATGGTGGTGTACACAAAGTGTGTGTGTATCTTTATTTGTCTTGTTTAGTGGTAAGGAAAGGGTTTTTGGTAAAGTAATATGTTGGGTTGGGGGTAGGTGCAGCAGCAGAGTTAAGGTTAGCACAAATGAGCAAGTTGGTATAGGGGTTCACCATATTAGTATACGAAAACCCCTTTCCCTAGCAGTATCACTACTCAGACAAGCCAGGTCTG